>NC_069506.1:351078517-351091017 GCF_027579735.1 Bombina bombina | reverse complement strand
TGTATAGTGTTAACCACTACCCCCATCTCTTTAAATACCCATAGTGCTCTTAGTACACAGTATTAGGGCCAATCATCAAAGATCACTCACACCTGTTGATACTCATATTGCAGCGTTATACTATCCTGTGCCTAGCAAACTACTATCGAGATTTCATCATTATTATTATCTCAGCGAGTAAAGTATGTATAAGATCATGGTGCAGTATACCCTACATTTGTTACTTTCTAAATTAAAAACCAACAAACATACCCAATCTTTAAAATATGTGAAAAGTGTACAGCGTGAGCTACGTGACACGCAATCAGGAGAACAACATGCCCCCTGTAAGCACATGGCTATTTGTCATAGCCAGTAAACTTTGGCTGTGTGATCGTTCCATCACGTATATCGTCAAATGTACACGCCCACCTGGAAGTAAACACAGAGGAAATGACTCAGCCTGTCACGGACGAGTCCTAGGCTATACAAATAGTATCATATACAAAAGAATCACATACAAACATTGCAGAAAAGGCTAAACATGTTACTTGTCTATCGCAGCGTGTCTCTAGGAATATGGTAAAGACCCTGGCTTGTCAAGGATCTTCTGTTATCCAATTATGTTTCTTCTGAAGTGTAAGGGTTCATTAATCTCAAGGTAGTGACTTATATAGAGAGTTTATTGTTCTGATAAACAGATATTTGTTCGAGAACAGGTTAAATCCATAAGTGGAAATTTATATAATCAAAATAGATGTAGGCATAAAACTTCAGATGGATTATCCCATATATACAGAGGTGTGAGATTGATGTATATACTTGGTGCAGATCAAATGAGATACTCAGATACTTCCTGCTAATAGATAATATCCTTGTCGATGATATAAAAGCAACCTAGACCGTCCAGTCATAGAAGTGTCAATCACCCAAGAATACACTGTAATCAAGCTATGTGTTTAACCCTTTAGGGGTAACTGTATCCATTCGATATATCCACTGTGTTTCATTTTGTAACAACTTCTTATGCCTGTCTCCAGCTCTCTTCAATGGAGGTACATAATCTATCAGCGTAGTTCTCATACTGCTCAACAACATTAATTCCCCTATCAAGTTTAAATTTGAATTTGATAGGTTTAAAATATCCTTTTTAGACCTCAACATTATTAAACACACTGACAATGAGAACATTGTATTTACTACAACACTATATACCAAATCTACAGATAAAAATTATCTATTATCCGCACAAAGCTTTCACCCATCACATCAAAAAAGAGTATAATTTCCTCTCAGCTCATGAGGGGGGCACGTAATAACACACTGGAAGATACCAGGAAGATAAAAGAGAATGACATGATGATGAAATTAAAACAGAGGGGATACTATTCTAAAGACATCACTAAGGTCCATAACCTACTTATTGACAAAACACAGATGACATTACTGCACAAAACGCAACCTGAGAGAAATAAGACAGAGAGAGTGAACTTCATAACAACTTATTCGCCTTTACATAAGGTGATTGAACAATCCATTAAAAGGAATTGGAATATAGTTAAATCAGACAAAACATTACCATTCACTCAAATGGAGGCACCAAGAGTGGTCTACAAGAAGGCTCCCAATTTAAGGGATTTATTGGTACATAATGACCCTGTGACCAGTTATCAAAAATGTACCTGGTTGGATGGGAAAAGAAAACTGGGATGCTATAAGTGTCATTTAGTTTTAAAAAAATCACATATTTTGACAAATACACAGCATAATTCTGATTAGTTTTTAAAAAAACTTTGTATTCTCTTTTATTTCTCTTCTTTTATTTCTATTTTTATATATTTTTAAAATTTCTTAAGACATATTTATTAATGTTATAAGAAATAAATTCCTTTCTAAATACACCAAACCTGTTACAAATTGAATCTGTTACATTTCTTAGAAGTTGGATAATAGATACGCTGTTGTATAGAAAAAAACTAACATGTATTAAGATATATAAATATATCTGATACTGATTTCCTTTTTTATTAAAACCAGTTTTTATTTAAATTCTTATAATCAACAAACGTAGATTTATTAGATCTTTTGTCAGAATAAAGAAATCAGTTTTTTAAACCACTTTTAACTACTATCAACTTTCGTTCCCTAACTAGTTAAGAGCAAACACTATCCGATTGGTTCTCAAAAAAAATTAAATCTACCAATTATAGTAATGCACACAATACATAAGAAGGTTTTAGTCACACAATGGGCATCTTGATAAAGGCCCCGGCCGAAATGTGTAGAGTTGCCCACTCTAGGAAGCTTATTATAGCATATTTACACTTCTCATATACACTGAGCCAGGTTCTCATGTGTAGACGTTATTTATAAGACTTTTACTCTTATTTATGTGTAGCGGGGAGGCAGTAAGATCCGCAAAATCTTTTAGTTAGGCAGAGACATCCTCATCTTAAAAATGTTGTCTAAATAATTCAGTCCAAGTTTGAGTCTAAATCAGTTATTTATTTTGCTTCTGGCCACTGCTTAAAACTGGTGCAACAACAACAACTGCTAACAACAACTGTCTTAGACAATACAGTTACTCAAAACTAACAGTTACTCAAAACTGAAGTTAACCCCTCCAGTACTGTTGGATTTGCACCCTGTACCTATAATGGGCACAGGGTGACTTAACATAATGCCTGAATCCATAATCCGTAGGGAGGTTGACAGAGGGGTCTGTCACATGACCCCCTTTGGTGGGTCAACTTGGGGATGACCAGACTAGGAGGTGGTAAGAATGTCAGTTTACCGGGACAATCCATCTGCATTCCCCTTATGAGAGAGAGTTCCTGTCCGTATAAATAAGGGTTAAACTTCTTCAGTGCCCAGACCAGGGCTAAACATTCCTTCAAGTTTTTGTTTTCAGAGATGCTTCTTTCCAGTTGGAGATAAATCTCATCGGCTTCTTCACAAGTTTTTTGTACCTGCTCTTTATAGGTATCCACAAGCCCTTGATACTGACGTAGGGTGCCCTTGAGTTGCTGCACGTCACTATGAGCCAGCGTCAGCTTCTCCTCCAGTGTTGCTAAGTTTATCTTTAATGTTTCATGTTCCACTCTGAAGCTGGTGTTTTCTGCAGTCTGTCGGTGCAGCTTGTCTAGCAGAGATTCCCATTCTAAATGCGTTTTTCCTCTGCGCTCCTCTTTTCTCTCGCTAGCACAGTTATGTGATTGTTTAACGTGACCATTTCATCCTCTACATTACTCTTCTCCTTCATCAGCGCATTGTAACGGGACTTCCACGTATCAATAGTGGACAGAGATTTACTGAGCTCAGCGTCCTGGGGCTCAGCAGCAGGTGGGTCAGTCTCTGTGGCACGGATCTGGGCACGGGTAGTCACAGGGTTAACATTGGCGGGACCCATGGGAGCCTAGGCAGAAACAAGGGGGGCCAAGTCATTTCCAAGGAGAACATCAGCTGGTAAGTCCTTCATGACCCCCACACTCACATGTCTAGAGCCCACTCCCCAATACAAATGTACCCGGGCAACAGGTAGGCGGAACACAGCACCCCCTGCTACCCTCACATCCACAGTGTCTCTGGTGTGCTGGTTCTCAGACACCAAGTTCTTTTGGAGCAAGGTCATGGTAGCACCAGTATCCCATAGACCACTGACCTCCTTCCTATTCACTTTAACCAGTTGCCAGTGCTGTTGCCGGTTATCCCGGTGGGCAGCTTGCACGGGGTCTGCTTCATGTAGGATGCCCCAGTATTCTTCCTCCTCTACACAGTGGGTAGCATGCTGAGGGTTACGTGGGTTTCCGCCGGCGGGTCTTCTCCAGGACTGTGCTTGGTTCGCTGTGTTTAGGGGACACTCTGGCTTTTGTGCCCTAGTTGCTTACATCCAAAGCACCGAATAGGCTGTGAGTAATCCGTGAGTTGAACCGGGCTGTCTGAGGATAGTTCATGGATGAAGGCGGTGTGGTAGAGCGGTGCACCGGGGGTTGGTAACTGGTAGCTGCTGGGGTGACTGTGGGTCTGTACTCAACTCTGGCAGGGATCTTAGTGGTAGCAGTGTCAAGTTTGCGGGCATCCGTATACTCATCTGCCAGGCGAGCAGCTTCATGCAGGGTGGAGGGTTTACGTTCCCGATACCCACTCTCTAACTCCTGCGGATAACTTTTCGAAGCAATGTTCCAACAGGAATAGCTGCAGCACCTCTTCCCCAGATACGGGTTGGCACCCCACTATACAGTGAGCTGCTGTGCGGTGCACCTTACATGCCCACTCGATGTAGGAATCTCCAGCTAGTTTAACAGTGTCTCTGAACTGCCTCCTGTATGCCTCCGGTGTAATCGCATACCTGGAGAGCAGAGTCTCATTTACAACATTATAATCCCTGACTTCCTCATCTGGAATGGCCCGAAAAGCCTTGCTGGCCTGGTCGGATAATTTTCCGGATAATATTGTGACCCAGTCCTCTGCGGGTACCTTGTGTAGTGCACATTGTCTCTCAAAATTCGCAAGGTACCCATCAACCTCTCCTTCTGTTTCCAGGAAGTTTTTAAAAGCTGCAAAATGTACCTTTCTCTTTTCCACTGGGGTTGCTGTGACTTGGGCTGCTGCAGCACTGCTTTGGCGAAGTAGGTTGGCCTCCACAGCGGCTATGACCCGGTCGATAATTTCGGCAGTCGGGTCGGGGCCATAATGTGCCAGTCTTATTTTAACCACCCAGGTCAAAGCTTGCTTCTTCGGGAGTTCTGTCTGATATGCTGGGCTCATTGGTTCCTTCGGGCCCTGGTACTCCGTCCATCTCGGTCAGTATTGTAATAATCTCCCTCTTCCTGAGGTTACTGGCTTGTCTGCCCCGTTGTTCTAGCAGGTCTTTAAGGGTGGCTATTTTCAGTCTTTCATACTGTATTCCTATTAGGTCCGGATGTGTAGTTGCTCTTCTGGGCTATGAGGACTAACCCGTCGCTTGCCACCAATTGTAGCGGGAAAGCAGTAAGATCCGCAATATCTTTTAGTTAAGCAGAGACATCCTCATCTTAAAAATGTCATCTAAATAATTCAGTCCAAGTTTGAGTCTAAATCAGCTACTTATTTTGCTTCTATCCACTGCTTAAAACTGGTGCAACAACAACAACTGCTAACAACAACTGTCTTAGACAATACAGTTACTCAAAACTAACAGTTACTCAAAACTGAAGTTAACCCCTCCAGTACTGTTGGATTTGCATCCTGTACCTATAATGGGCACAGGGTGACTTAACATAATGCCTGAATCCATAATCCGTAGGGAGGTTGACAGAGGGGTCTGTCACATTATGCACTTAGTAGCTGCGATAGTAGCTTTAAGGATTGCACAATCTATATTCTGTTTAAACGCTTGGTGTTAACGTTTGGTGCTAAAGCAATTACTAATAGCAGACTTTTGTAAATACCCCTCACTTTTAATCTCTTTATTTTGAAGCTGCGATAGTAGCTTAATAAAGAGCAACTTCATTTTCATTCAAAGGAATAGAACATTTGTGGACACACAGAGGTTTGGCAATATTGCCCTATCAACGCTCTGGGAATCCTTCTTTTATCAACATTGGATTACCGCTTATGACCCGGAAACTTAATCAACACCAAAGTCTATCATCACAGACCGCAACAACATAGTGAAAGTATTTCACACAGAAGGATGTAAAAGTGGATCCAGTTTTTTTGCCAACACTAGTGATGTTGCGAATTGTTCACCGGTGAACAGTTCCCGGCGAACATAGCATGTTCGCGTTCGCCGCGGCAGGCGAACATATGCGATGTTCGATCTGCCCCCTATTCATCATCATTGAGTAATACTTTGACCCTGAACCTTACAGTCAGCAGGCACATTCCAGCCAATCAGCAGCAGACCCTCCCTCCCAGACCCTCATACCTCCTGGACAGCATCCATTTTAGATTCATTCGGAAGCTGCATTGTTAGTGAGAGGAGGGACAGTGTAGCTGCTGCTGATTGAGTAGGGAAATCTATAGCTAGGCTAGTGTATTCAGTGTCCACTACAGTCCTGAAGGACTAATCTGATCTCTGCTGTAAGGACAGCACCCCAAAAAATCCTTTTTAGGGCTAGAACATCTGCTTTTTTTTTTTTTTTTTTCTCCTGTGTAATCTAATTGAAGTTGCCTGCCTGCAAGGGTGTGTGTCAGGCTCACAGCATATACTGTGCCCACTTGCCAAGTGCCACCACTCATATCTGGTGTAACAGTAGTGTAGATTTTAAAAAAACAACACTTTTTTGACTGTTAAATAATAGCAGTCAGTTTCCTTCACACGTGTACGTTTCAGTGCCTGCCTGCCAGGGCACAGTGTCACCCCAGTGCAACTCATATCTGGTGTAACAGTAGTGTAGATTTAAAAAAAAAAAACACTTTTTTGACTGTGTTAAATAATAGCAGTCAGTTTCCTTCACACGTGTGCGTTTCAGTGCCTGCCTGCCTGCCAGGGCACAGTGTCACCCCAGTGCAACTCATATGTGGTGTAACAGTAGTGTAGATTTAAAAAAAACAAAAAACACTTTTTTGACTGTGTTAAATAATAGCAGTCAGTTTCCTTCACACGTGTGCGTTTAAATGCCTGCCTGCCAGGGCACAGTGTCACCCCAGTGCAACTCATATCTGGTGTAACAGTAGTGTAGATTTAAAAAAAAAAAAAACTTTTTTGACTGTGTTAAATAATAGCAGTCAGTTTCCTTCACACGTGTGCGTTTCAGTGCCTGCCTGCCTGCCAGGGCACAGTGTCACCGCAGTGCAACTCATATCTGGTGTAACAGTAGTGAACATTTAAAAAAACAACACTTTTTTGACTGTGTTAAATAATAGCAGTCAGTTTCCTTCACACGTGTGCGTTTCAGTGCCTGCCTGCCAGGGCGCAGTGTCACCCCAGTGCAACTCATATCTGGTGTAACAGTAGTCTAGATTTTTTAAAAAAAAAACACTTTTTTGACTGTGTTAAATAATAGCAGTCAGTTTCCTTCACACATGTGCGTTTCAGTGCCTGCCAGGGCACAGTGTCACCCCAGTGCAACTCATATCTGGTGTAACAGTAGCGTAGATTTAAAAAAAAAAAAACACTTTTTTGACTGTGTTAAATAATAGCAGTCAGTTTCCTTCACACGTGTACGTTTCAGTGCCTGCCAGGGCACAGTGTCACCCCAGTGCAACTCATATGTGGTGTAACAGTAGTGTAGATTTAAAAAAAACAACACTTTTTTGACTGTGTTAAATAATAGCAGTCAGTTTCCTTCACACGTGTGCGTTTAAGTGCCTGCCTGCCAGGGCACAGTGTCACCCCAGTGCAACTCATATCTGGTGTAACAGTAGTGTAGATTTAAAAAAAACAACACTTTTTTGACTGTGTTAAATAATAGCAGTCAGTTTCCTTCACACGTGTGCGTTTCAGTGCCTGCCTGCTAGGGCACAGTGTCACCCCAGTGCAACTCATATCTGATGTAACAGTAGTGTAGATTTAAAAAAAACAACACTTTTTTGATTGTGTTAAATAATAGCAGTCAGTTTCCTTCACACGTGTGCGTTTAAGTGCCTGCCTGCCAGGGCACAGTGTCACCCCAGTGCAACTCATATCTGGTGTAACAGTAGTGTACATTTAAAAAACAACAACACTTTTTTGACTGTGTTAAATAATAGCAGTCAGTTTCCTTCACACGTGTGCGTTTCAGTGCCTGCCTGCCTGCCAGGGCACAGTGTCACCCCAGTGCAACTCATATCTGGTGTAACAGTAGTGTAGATTTAAAAAATACAAAACTTTTTTGACTGTGTTAAATAATAGCAGTCAGTTTCCTTCACACGTGTGTGTTTCAGTGCCTGCCTGCCAGGGCACAGTGTCACCCCAGTGCAACTCATATCTGATGTAACCGTAGTGTAGATTTAAAAACAACACTTTTTTGACTGTGTTAAATAATAGCAGTCAGTTTCCTTCACACGTGTGCGTTTCAGTGCCTGCCTGCTAGGGCACAGTGTCACCCCAGTGCAACTCATATCTGGTGTAACAGTAGTGTACATTTAAAAAACAAAATACAATTTTGACTGTAATAGATTGAATAGCAGTTAGTTGTCTGCAATCGTGTGTGTCAGGCCTACAGTGTCAACTCTGCCAACTTCTGTCAGTGCACAGTTCCACTCATATCTGTTGTCACAGTAGCTTGCACGCATAGTACCACTAATCTAAAAAAAAATGACAGGCAGAGGCAGGCCACCCCGCAGGGTCCGTCGTGTTCATGGTGCTGTGATTCCCTTTGGCCCTAGAATACTGCCCAGTGTTCAGAGACCACGTACCCCAAACTCAAACATTTCTGATGACATAGTTGACTGGCTAACACAGGACACCCAATCTTCTACAGCTTCCGCTTGGAACCTTGATGCACCATCCTCCTCCAGCTTATCTTCGGGCACCTCTCAAGTTACCACTCGCCCGCCTGCCGCCACCACCAACGCTAGCACCACAGCCACTTCACTTGATCTGTCAGAGGAGTTATTTACACATCAGTTGGAAGAAATGAGTGATAGTGATGCACAACCATTATTGCCAGAGGATGTAGATAACAGGGATATGTCTCAGTCAGGCAGCATTACACACATGGACGTACAGTGTGATGATGGTGATGTTGTACCCGCTGCTGCTTCCTTTGTTGACTTGTCAGATACAAGTGAAGGGGTTGATGATGACGATGCGTCCGTGGATGTCACGTGGGTGCCCGCTAGAAGAGAAGAAGAAGAGGGGGAAAGTTCAGATGGGGAGACAAAGAGGAGGAGGAGACGAGTTGGAAGGAGGGGGAGGTTGTCGCAAGGAGCTAGTGGCACAGTCAGACAGTATGCATCGGCACCCGGGGTCAGCCAGACAGCACGCCAATCAACGCATGCTGTTGCCACCACCAGAATGCCATCAGTTCAGCAGTGTGGCATTTTTTTTGTGTTTCTGCCTCTGACAACAGCGATGCCATTAGCAACCTGTGCCAAAAGAAACTGAGTCGTGGGAAGTCCAACACCCACCTAGGTACAACTGCTTTGCGAAGGCACATGATCGCACATCACAAACGCCTATAGGATCAACACATGAGTACAAGCAGCACACAAACTCAAAGCCGCCATCCTCCTCCTGGTCCAGCATCTTCAGCCACGTCAACCACTGCTGTCCTCCTTGCCCCCTCTCAACCATCCGCCACTCCGTGTCTCGCCTTGAGCAGTTCCTGCTCATCTGCCCACAGTCAGGTGTCTATCAAGGACATGTTTGAGCGTAAGAAGCCAATGTCACAAAGTCACCCCCTTGCCCGGCATCTGACAGCTGGCTTGACTGAACTCTTAGCCCGCCAGATTTTTCATACAAGCTGGTGGAGTCTGAGGCGTTCAAAAAATTTGTAGCTATTGGGACACCGCAGTGGAAGGTACCCGGCCGAAATTTTTTTGCACAAAAGGCAATCCCTAACCTGTACTCGATTGTGCAAAAGGAAGTAATGGCATGTCTGGCACACAGTGTTGGGAAAAGGGTCCATCTGACCACTGATACCTGGTCTGCAAAGCATGGTCCGGGCAGATATATCACCTACACTGCGCATTGGGTAAACCTGCTGATGGCTGCCAAGCAGCGTGGCTCTGCAGAGGAGTTGGTGACACCGCCACGACTTGCAGGCAGGCCTGCTGCCACCTCCTCTACTCCTCCTACTCCATCCTCTTCCATAACTTCCTCGGCTGAGTCCTCTTCTGCTGCTGCGTCTTGCTCCACATCAATGGCACCCCCCCAGCTCCCCAGGTACTATTCCACATCCCGGATACGGCAGTGTCACGCCATCTTGGGGTTGACTTGACTGAAAGCAGAGAGTCACATCGGACCAGCACTCCTGTCCGCCCTGAACGCACAGGTGGATCAGTGGCTGACTCCGCACCAACTGGAGATCGGCAAAGTGGTTAGTGACAATGGAAGAAATTTGGTGGCGGCATTGAATTTGGGCAAGTTGACACATATGTCGTGCATGGCACATGTGTGTAATCTGATTGTACAATGCTTTGTGCATAAGTACCCAGGCTTACAGGGCATCCTGAAGCAGGCCAGGAACGTGTGTGGCCATTTCAGGTGTTCCTACACGGCCATGGCACACTTTTCAGATATCCTGCGACGAAACAACATGCCAGTGAGGTGCTTGATTTGCGACAGCCCGACACGTTGGAATTCAACACTCCTAATGTTCGACTGCCTGATCCAACAAGAAAAAGCCGTTGTCGACTATTTGTATGACCGGGGTGCTAGGACAGCCTCTGCGGAGCTGGGAATTTTTTTACCACGTTACTGGACGCTCATGCGCAATGCCTGTAGGCTCATGCCTCCTTTTGAGGAGGTGACAAGCCTAGTCAGTCACACCGAAGGCGCCATTAGTGACATCATACCATTTGTTTTCTTCCTGGAGCGTGCCCTGCGAAGAGTGCTGGATCAGGCCGCAGATGAGCGTGAAGAGGAAGACTTGTGGTGTCCATCACTACCACAAACAGCCTTATCAGATTTTTAAACAGATTTTCTAAGGCAGCTCATTTTGTTCCATTACCTGGATTACCATCTGCCCAGAAACTCGCTGAATTGTTTATACTCCATATCACCAGATTACATGGTTTTCCTTTGGACATTGTTTCTGATCAAAGAGTTCAATTTGTCTCAAGATTTTGGAAATCTCTGTGCAAACAGTTTGGAGTTACCATATCTCTTTCTACTGCCCATCATCCTCAATCCAATGGTCAAACTGAGCGGGTTAATCAATCTCTTGAATCCTATCTCAGGCACTATGTCAATCATCAGCACTCCAATTGGTCTCAACTTCTTTCCTTAGCAGAACTTGCCTACAATTCCAGTTTCAATTCTTCTTTAGAGACTTCTCCTTTCAAGGCAGCCTATGGATTTGTACCTAGAACTTTTCCTATGTCTTCTGGGGGTTTTGGAGTTCCTGGAGCAGATCATACTGTGAAGAATCTCTGTAAACACTGGAAGAAGATTCGGGAAATTCTTCTCCTCTCTTCTCAAAAGTATAAACGATTTGCTGATCGCAAACGCCGTAAGGCACCCTCATTTCGGACTGGAGACAAGGTTTGGATTTCCACCAGATTCATCCGACTCAAACAACCTTGTGCTAAATTGGGTTCTAAATACATTGGACCTTTTAGGATTGTTTCCAAGGTATGTTCTACTGCCTACAGGGTGGCTTTACCAGACAACTTGAAGGTTTATCCTGTCTTTCACGTATCTCTTCTTAAACCAGCAGTCTCTAACCGGTTTTCCACCAAATGTAAAGTTCCCTCTCCATTTCTTGTGGATGGTACTTCGGAATTTGAGATCAGTCAAATCCTTGATTCCAGATTACGGGGTAACCGTTTATATTATTTGGTCCATTGGAAGGGATATCCCATCACTGAACGTTCCTGGGAACCTGCTTCTCATGTCTGCGCCTCTGCTTTGATCAAACATTTCCACGCCCAGAATCCTTCAAAGCCTGTTTGTGTTCCCTGGAGGGGTCCTTGAGGAGGGGGCACTGTCGCGATCGCTCTGCTGCTGATCGCTTTCTTCTTTTCCTCTGTCAGCGCTGTAGCGCTTCCTTGGTTGCCTAGCAACCCTGTTTCTCTCCGGCCCCTTCTGCTGACGTCAGAAGGTCTTCTTATTCCGGCGTCTCCTCTCCTCGGTGCCTGTTTGTTCTAATTCCTGGCTTGTGAGTACTTTCTGAATCTCTAGTTTGATTAGAATTGCTGGCTTGTTTTACTCTTACCCTGCTTAACCCTTCCTGCCTGATTCCTGATAACTGGACTCTGCTTGTTTGAATATTTCTACTGTTTAACCTCAAACTGCTTGATAACACGTTGCTGGACTTTGCTTGTTAGACTATTCTACTGGTTAAGCCCAAACTGCCTGATTACACGTTGCTGGAACTTTGCTTGCTAGACCATTCTACTGTTTAACCCCAAACTGCCTGATTACACATTGCTGGAACTTTTCTTGCTAGACCATTCTACTGTTTAACCACAAACTGCCTGATAACACGTTGCTGAACTTTGCTTGTCTGACTATTCTACTGGTTAACCCCAAACTGCCTGATTACATGTTGCTGGAACTTTGCTTGCTAGATAATTCTACTGTTTAACCCCGATCTGCCTGATAAAACGTTGCTGGACTTTGCTTGTTTGACTAATTCTTCTGGTTAACCCCTACCTGCCTGATTTCAAGTTGCCGGTTATTGCTTGATGGATTACTCTTTTGGTTAACCCTATCTACCCGAAGTTTCATCTCCTGACCCTGCTGTACACACTTCCAGTTTATTTCAGTGAGTATATTATTGCAGCTGTCGCAGGGTCAGGTCCTGGAATATACTCACAGTGCTAGGGTGTTATTCAAACATTCAAACTTCATTCTAGCATTTGGGTCTAACTCTGGACTTAACCTATCCTGACACACACATACATATACATACATACACATAAACACATACATATACATACATATACAT
>NC_069506.1:351056017-351071017 GCF_027579735.1 Bombina bombina | reverse complement strand
AAATGCAAGCAGTAGTGCAATACATAAATGCTGTAGCACATCACAGCTTGTTCTCTTGTGTAATGATCTTATGAGAGTGATAATAGCCCTGCTTTATAAAGATGCTGTAGCACATCACAGCTTGTTCTCTTGTGTAATGATCTTATGAGAGTGATAATAGCCCTGCTTTATAAAGATGCTGTAGCACATCACAGCTTGTTCTCTTGTGTAATGATCTTATGAGAGTGATAATATCCCTGCTTTATAAAGATGCTGTAGCACATCACAGCTTGTTCTCTTGTGTAATGATCTTATGAGACTGATAATATCCCTGCTTTATAAAGATGCTGTAGCACATCACAGCTTGTTCTCTTGTGTAATGATCTTATGAGAGTGATAATAGCCCTGCTTTATAAAGATGCTGTAGCACATCACAGCTTGTTCTCTTGTGTAATGATCTTATGAGAGTGATAATAGCCCTGCTTTATAAAGATGCTGTAGCACATCACATCTTGTTCTTTCTCTTGTGTAATGATCTTATGAGAGTGATAATAGCCCTGCTTTCTAAAGATACTGTAGCACATCACAGCTTGTTCTCTTGTGTAATGATCTTATGAGAGTGATAATAGCCCTGCTTTATAAAGATGCTGTAGCACATCACAACTTGTTCTTTCTCTTGTGTAATGATCTTATGAGAGTGATAATATCCCTGCTTTATAAAGATGCTGTAGCACATCACAGCTTGTTCTCTTGTGTAATGATCTTATGAGAGTGATAATATCCCTGCTTTATAAAGATGCTGTAACACATCACAGCTTGTTCTCTTGTGTAATGATCTTATGAGAGTGATAATATCCCTGCTTTATAAAGATGCTGTAGCACATCACAGCTTGTTCTCTTGTGTAATGATCTTATGAGAGTGATAATATCCCTGCTTTATAAAGATACTGTAGCACATCACAGCTTGTTCTCTTGTGTAATGATCTTATGAGAGTGATAATAGCCCTGCTTTATAAAGATGCTGTAGCACATCACAGCTTGTTCTCTTGTGTAATGATCTTATGAGAGTGATAATAGCCCTGCTTTATAAAGATGCTGTAGCACATCACAGCTTGTTCTTTTGTGTAATGATCTTATGAGAGTGATAATATCCCTGCTTTATAAAGATGCTGTAGCACATCACAGCTTGTTCTCTTGTGTAATGATCTTATGAGAGTGATAATAGCCCTGCTTTATAAAGATGCTGTAGCACATCACAACTTGTTCTTTCTCTTGTGTAATGATCTTATGAGAGTGATAATAGCCCTGCTTTATAAAGATGCTGTAGCACATCACAGCTTGTTCTCTTGTGTAATGATCTTATGAGAGTGATAATAGCCCTGCTTTATAAAGATGCTGTAGCACATCACAGCTTGTTCTTTCTCTTGTGTAATGATCTTATGAGAGTGATAATATCCCTGCTTTATAAAGATGCTGTAGCACATCACAGCTTGTTCTCTTGTGTAATGATCTTATGAGAGTGATAATATCCCTGCTTTATAAAGATGCTGTAGCACATCACAGCTTGTTCTCTTGTGTAATGATCTTATGAGAGTGATAATATCCCTGCTTTATAAAGATGCTGTAGCACATCACAGCTTGTTCTCTTGTGTAATGATCTTATGAGAGTGATAATATCCCTGCTTTATAAAGATACTGTAGCACATCACAGCTTGTTCTCTTGTGTAATGATCTTATGAGAGTGATAATAGCCCTGCTTTATAAAGATGCTGTAGCACATCACAGCTTGTTCTCTTGTGTAATGATCTTATGAGAGTGATAATAGCCCTGCTTTATAAAGATGCTGTAGCACATCACAGCTTGTTCTCTTGTGTAATGATCTTATGAGAGTGATAATATCCCTGCTTTCTAAAGATGCTGTAGCACATCACAGCTTGTTCTTTCTCTTGTGTAATGATCTTATGAGAGTGATAATATCCCTGCTTTATAAAGATGCTGTAGCACATCACAGCTTGTTCTCTTGTGTAATGATCTTATGAGAGTGATAATATCCCTGCTTTCTAAAGATGCTGTAGCACATCACAGCTTGTTCTCTTGTGTAATGATCTTATGGGAGTGATAATATCCCTGCTTTATAAAGATGCTGTAGCACATCACAGCTTGTTCTTTTTCTCGTATAATGATCTTATGAGAGTGATAATATCCCTGCTTTATAAAGATGCTGTAGCACATCACAGCTTGTTCTCTTGTGTAATGATCTTATGAGAGTGATAATAGCCCTGCTTTATAAAGATGCTGTAGCACATCACAGCTTGTTCTCTTGTGTAATGATCTTATGAGAGTGATAATAGCCCTGCTTTATAAAGATGCTGTAGCACATCACAGCTTGTTCTTCTTGTGTAATGATCTTATGAGAGTGATAATATCCCTGCTTTATAAAGATGCTGTAGCACATCACAGCTTGTTCTCTTGTGTAATGATCTTATGAGAGTGATAATAGCCCTGCTTTATAAAGATGCTGTAGCACATCACAACTTGTTCTTTCTCTTGTGTAATGATCTTATGAGAGTGATAATAGCCCTGCTTTATAAAGATGCTGTAGCACATCACAGCTTGTTCTCTTGTGTAATGATCTTATGAGAGTGATAATAGCCCTGCTTTATAAAGATGCTGTAGCACATCACAGCTTGTTCTTTCTCTTGTGTAATGATCTTATGAGAGTGATAATATCCCTGCTTTATAAAGATGCTGTAGCACATCACAGCTTGTTCTCTTGTGTAATGATCTTATGAGAGTGATAATATCCCTGCTTTATAAAGATGCTGTAGCACATCACAGCTTGTTCTCTTGTGTAATGATCTTATGAGAGTGATAATATCCCTGCTTTATAAAGATGCTGTAGCACATCACAGCTTGTTCTCTTGTGTAATGATCTTATGAGAGTGATAATATCCCTGCTTTATAAAGATACTGTAGCACATCACAGCTTGTTCTCTTGTGTAATGATCTTATGAGAGTGATAATAGCCCTGCTTTATAAAGATGCTGTAGCACATCACAGCTTGTTCTCTTGTGTAATGATCTTATGAGAGTGATAATAGCCCTGCTTTATAAAGATGCTGTAGCACATCACAGCTTGTTCTTTTGTGTAATGATCTTATGAGAGTGATAATATCCCTGCTTTATAAAGATGCTGTAGCACATCACAGCTTGTTCTCTTGTGTAATGATCTTATGAGAGTGATAATATCCCTGCTTTATAAAGATGCTGTAGCACATCACAGCTTGTTCTTTCTCTTGTGTAATGATCTTATGAGAGTGATAATATCCCTGCTTTATAAAGATGCTGTAGCACATCACAGCTTGTTCTTTCTCTTGTGTAATGATCTTATGAGAGTGATAATAGCCCTGCTTTATAAAGATGCTGTAGTACATCACAGCTTGTTCTTTCTCTTGTGTAATGATCTTATGAGAGTGATAATAGCCCTGCTTTATAAAGATGCTGTAGCACATCACAGCTTGTTCTCTTGTGTAATGATCTTATGAGAGTGATAATAGCCCTGCTTTATAAAGATGCTGTAGTACATCACAGCTTGTTCTTTCTCTTGTGTAATGATCTTATGAGAGTGATAATAGCCCTGCTTTATAAAGATGCTGTAGCACATCACAGCTTGTTCTCTTGTGTAATGATCTTATGAGAGTGATAATAGCCCTGCTTTATAAAGATGCTGTAGCACATCACAGCTTGTTCTTTCTCTTGTGTAATGATCTTATGAGAGTGATAATAGCCCTGCTTTATAAAGATGCTGTAGCACATCACAGCTTGTTCTTTCTCTTGTGTAATGATCTTATGAGAGTGATAATATCCCTGCTTTATAAAGATGCTGTAGCACATCACAGCTTGTTCTTTTTCCTGTGTAATGATCTTATGAGACTGATAATATCCCTGCTTTATAAAGATGCTGTAGCACATCACAGTTTGTTCTCTTGTGTAATGATCTTATGAGAGTGATAATATCCCTGCTTTATAAAGATGCTGTAGCACATCACAGCTTGTTCTCTTGTGTAATGATCTTATGAGACTGATAATATCCCTGCTTTATAAAGATGCTGTAGCACATCACAGCTTGTTCTCTTGTGTAATGATCTTATGAGACTGATAATATCCCTGCTTTATAAAGATGCTGTAGCACATCACAGCTTGTTCTCTTGTGTAATGATCTTATGAGAGTGATAATATCCCTGCTTTATAAAGATGCTGTAGCACATCACAGCTTGTTCTCTTGTGTAATGATCTTATGAGACTGATAATATCCCTGCTTTATAAAGATGCTGTAGCACATCACAGCTTGTTCTCTTGTGTAATGATCTTATGAGAGTGATAATATCCCTGCTTTATAAAGATGCTGTAGCACATCACAGCTTGTTCTTTCTCTTGTGTAATGATCTTATGAGAGTGATAATATCCCTGCTTTATAAAGATGCTGTAGCACATCACAGCTTGTTCTCTTGTGTAATGATCTTATGAGAGTGATAATATCCCTGCTTTATAAAGATGCTGTAGCACATCACAGCTTGTTCTCTTGTGTAATGATCTTATGAGAGTGATAATAGCCCTGCTTTCTAAAGATGCTGTAGCACATCACAGCTTGTTCTTTCTCTTGTGTAATGATCTTATGAGAGTGATAATAGCCCTGCTTTCTAAAGATGCTGTAGCACATCACAGCTTGTTCTTTCTCTTGTGTAATGATCTTATGAGAGTGATAATAGCCCTGCTTTATAAAGATGCTGTAGCACATCACAGCTTGTTCTCTTTTGTAATGATCTTATGAGAGTGATAATAGCCCTGCTTTCTAAAGATGCTGTAGCACATCACAGCTTGTTCTCTTGTGTAATGATCTTATGAGAGTGATAATAGCCCTGCTTTCTAAAGATGCTGTAGCACATCACAGCTTGTTCTCTTGTGTAATGATCTTATGAGAGTGATAATAGCCCTGCTTTATAAAGATGCTGTAGCACATCACAGCTTGTTCTCTTGTGTAATGATCTTATGAGAGTGATAATAGCCCTGCTTTATAAAGATGCTGTAGCACATCACAGCTTGTTCTTTCTCTTGTGTAATGATATTATGAGAGTGATAATGTCCCTGCTTTATAAAGATGCTTTAGCACATCACAGCTTGTTCTTTCTCTTGTGTAATGATCTTATGAGAGTGATAATATCCCTGCTTTATAAAGATGCTGTAGCACATCACAGCTTGTTCTCTTGTGTAATGATCTTATGAGAGTGATAATAGCCCTGCTTTATAAAGATGCTGTAGCACATCACAGCTTGTTCTCTTGTGTAATGATCTTATGAGAGTGATAATAGCCCTGCTTTCTAACGGCTAGATTTGGAGTTTGGCGGTAAAAGGGCTGTTAACGCTCCGCGGGTTTTTTTCTGGCCGCACCATAAATTTAACTCTGGTATCGAGAGTTCAAACAAATGCTGCGTTAGGCTCCAAAAAAGGAGCGTAGAGCATTTTTACCGCAAATACAACTCTCGATACCAGAGTTGCTTACGGACGCGGCCGGCCTCAAAAACGTGCTCGTGCACGATTCTCCCATAGGAAACAATGGGGCTGTTTGAGCTGAAAAAAAACCTAACACCTGCAAAAAAGCAGCGTTCAGCTCCTAACGCAGCCCCATTGTTTCCTATGGGGAAACACTTCCTACGTCTGCACCTAACACTCTAACATGTACCCCGAGTCTAAACACCCCTAACCTTACACTTATTAACCCCTAATCTGCCGCCCCCGCTATCGCTGACCCCTGCATTACACTTTTAACCCCTAATCTGCCGCTCCGTAAACCGCCGCCACCTACGTTATCCCTATGTACCCCTAATCTGCTTCCCTAACATCGCCGACCCCTATGATATATTTATTAACCCCTAATCTGCCCCCCACAACGTCGCCGACACCTACCTACACTTATTAACCCCTAATCTGCCGACCGGACCTGAGCGCTACTATAATAAAGTTATTAACCCCTAATCCGCCTCACTAACCCTATCATAAATAGTATTAACCCCTAATCTGCCCTCCCTAACATCGCCGACACCTACCTTCAATTATTAACCCCTAATCTGCCGACCGGAGCTCACCGCTATTCTAATAAATGTATTAACCCCTAAAGCTAAGTCTAACCCTAACACTAACACCCCCCTAAGTTAAATATAATTTTTATCTAACGAAATAAATTAACTCTTATTAAATAAATGATTCCTATTTAAAGCTAAATACTTACCTGTAAAATAAATCCTAATATAGCTACAATATAAATTACATTTATATTATAGCTATTTTAGGATTAATATTTATTTTACAGGTAACTTTGTATTTATTTTAACCAGGTACAATAGCTATTAAATAGTTAAGAACTATTTAATAGTTACCTAGTTAAAATAATTACAAATTTACCTGTAAAATAAATCCTAACCTAAGTTATAATTAAACCTAACACTACCCTATCAATAAAATAATTAAATAAACTACCTACAATTACCTACAATTAACCTAACACTACGCTATCAATAAATTAATTAAACACAATTGCTACAAATAAATACAATTAAATAAACTATCTAAAGTACAAAAAATAAAAAAGAACTAAGTTACAGAAAATAAAAAAATATTTACAAACATAAGAAAAATATTACAACAATTTTAAACTAATTACACCTACTCTAAGCCCCCTAATAAAATAACAAAGACCCCCAAAATAAAAAATTCCCTACCCTATTCTAAAATACAAAAATTACAAGCTCTTTTACCTTACCAGCCCTGAACAGGGCCCTTTGCGGGGCATGCCCCAAGAATTTCAGCTCTTTTGCCTGTAAAAAAAAACATACAATACCCCCCCCCCAACATTACAACCCACCACCCACATACCCCTAATCTAACCCAAACCCCCCTTAAATAAACCTAACACTAAGCCCCTGATGATCTTCCTACCTTGTCTTCACCATGCCAGGTTCACCGATCCGTCCTGGCTCCAAGATCTTCATCCAACCCAAGCGGGGGTTGGCGATCCATAATCCGGTGCTCCAAAGTCTTCCTCCTATCCGGCAAGAAGAGGAAATCCGGACCGGCAAACATCTTCTCCAAGCGGCATCTTCTATGTTCTTCCATCCGATGACGACCGGCTCCATCTTGAAGACCTCCAGCGCGGATCCATCCTCTTCTTCCGACGACTAGACGACGAATGACGGTTCCTTTAAGGGACGTCATCCAAGATGGCGTCCCTCGAATTCCGATTGGCTGATAGGATTCTATCAGCCAATCGGAATTAAGGTAGGAATTTTCTGATTGGCTGATGGAATCAGCCAATCAGAATCAAGTTCAATCCGATTGGCTGATCCAATCAGCCAATCAGATTGAGCTCGCATTGTATTGGCTGATCGGAACAGCCAATAGAATGCGAGCTCAATCTGATTGGCTGATTGGATCAGCCAATCGGATTGAACTTGATTCTGATTGGCTGATTCCATCAGCCAATCAGAAAATTCCTACCTTAATTCCGATTGGCTGATAGAATCCTATCAGCCAATCGGAATTCGAGGGACGCCATCTTGGATGACGTCCCTTAAAGGAACCGTCATTCGTCGTCTAGTCGTCGGAAGAAGAGGATGGATCCGCGCTGGAGGTCTTCAAGATGGAGCCGGTCGTCATCGGATGGAAGAACATAGAAGATGCCGCTTGGAGAAGATGTTTGCCGGTCCGGATGTCCTCTTCTTGCCGGATAGGAGGAAGACTTTGGAGCACCGGATTATGGATCGCCAACCCCCGCTTGGGTTGGATGAAGATCTTGGAGCCAGGACGGATCGGTGAACCTGGCATGGTGAAGACAAGGTAGGAAGATCATCAGGGGCTTAGTGTTAGGTTTATTTAAGGGGGGTTTGGGTTAGATTAGGGGTATGTGGGTGGTGGGTTGTAATGTTGGGGGGGGGTATTGTATGTTTTTTTTTACAGGCAAAAGAGCTGAAATTCTTGGGGCATGCCCCGCAAAGGGCCCTGTTCAGGGCTGGTAAGGTAAAAGAGCTTGTAATTTTTGTATTTTAGAATAGGGTAGGGAATTTTTTATTTTGGGGGTCTTTGTTATTTTATTAGGGGGCTTAGAGTAGGTGTAATTAGTTTAAAATTGTTGTAATATTTTTCTTATGTTTGTAAATATTTTTTTATTTTCTGTAACTTAGTTCTTTTTTATTTTTTGTACTTTAGATAGTTTATTTAATTGTATTTATTTGTAGCAATTGTGTTTAATTAATTTATTGATAGTGTAGTGTTAGGTTAATTGTAGGTAATTGTAGGTAGTTTATTTAATTATTTTATTGATAGGGTAGTGTTAGGTTTAATTATAACTTAGGTTAGGATTTATTTTACAGGTAAATTTGTAATTATTTTAACTAGGTAACTATTAAATAGTTCTTAACTATTTAATAGCTATTGTACCTGGTTAAAATAAATACAAAGTTACCTGTAAAATAAATATTAATCCTAAAATAGCTATAATATAAATGTAATTTATATTGTAGCTATATTAGGATTTATTTTACAGGTAAGTATTTAGCTTTAAATAGGAATCATTTATTTAATAAGAGTTAATTTATTTCGTTAGATAAAAATTATATTTAACTTAGGGGGGTGTTAGTGTTAGGGTTAGACTTAGCTTTAGGGGTTAATACATTTATTAGAATAGCGGTGAGCTCCGGTCGGCAGATTAGGGGTTAATAATTGAAGGTAGGTGTCGGCGATGTTAGGGAGGGCAGATTAGGGGTTAATACTATTTATGATAGGGTTAGTGAGGCGGATTAGGGGTTAATAACTTTATTATAGTAGCACTCAGGTCCGCTCGGCAGATTAGGGGTTAATAAGTGTAGGTAGGTGTCGGCGACGTTGTGGGGGGCAGATTAGGGGTTAATAAATATAACATAGGGGTCGGCGATGTTAGGGGCAGAAGATTAGGGGTACATAGGGATAACGTAGGTGGCGGCGATTTGCGGTCGGAAGATTAGGGGTTAATTATTTTAAGTAGCTTGCGGCGACGTTGTGTGGGGCAAGTTAGGGGTTAATAAATATAATATAGGGGTCGGCGGGGTTAGGGGCAGCAGATTAGGGGTACATAAGTATAACGTAGGTGGCGGTCGGCAGATTAGGGGTTAAAAATTTTAATCGAGTGGCGGCGATGTGGGGGGACCTCGGTTTAGGGGTACATAGGTAGTTTATGGGTGTTAGTGTAGTTTAGGGTACAGTAGTTAAGAGCTTTATGAACCGGCGTTAGCCAGAAAGCTCTTAACTCCTGCTTTTTTCAGGCGGCTGGAATCTTGTCGTTAGAGCTCTAACGCTCACTGCAGAAACGACTCTAAATACCGGCGTTAGAAAGATCCCATTGAAAAGATAGGCTACGCAAATGGCGTAGGGGGATCTGCGGTATGGAAGAGTCGCGGCTGTAAAGTGAGCGTTAGACCCTTTAATCACTGACTCCAAAAACCAGCGGGCGGCCAAAACCAGCGTTAGGAGCCTCTAACGCTGGTTTTGACGGCTACCGCCGAACTCTAAATCTAGGCCTAAAGATGCTGTAGCACATCACAGCTTGTTCTCTTGTGTAATGATTTTATGAGAGTGATAATATCCCTGCTTTCTAAAGATGCTGTAGCACATCACAGCTTGTTCTCTTGTGTAATGATCTTATGAGAGTGATAATATCCCTGCTTTATAAAGATGCTGTAGCACATCACAGCTTGTTCTCTTGTGTAATGATCTTATGAGAGTGATAATAGCCCTGCTTTCTAAAGATGCTGTAGCACATCACAGCTTGTTCTCTTGTGTAATGATCTTATGAGAGTGATAATATCCCTGCTTTCTAAAGATGCTGTAGTACATCACAGCTTGTTCTTTCTCTTGTGTAATGATCTTATGAGAGTGATAATATCCCTGCTTTCTAAAGATGCTGTAGCACATCACAGCTTGTTCTCTAGTGTAATGATCTTATGAGAGTGATAATATCCCTGCTTTATAAAGATGCTGTAGCACATCACAGCTTGTTCTCTAGTGTAATGATCTTATGAGAGTGATAATAGCCCTGCTTTATAAAGATGCTGTAGCACATCACAGCTTGTTCTCTAGTGTAATGATCTTATGAGAGTGATAATATCCCTGCTTTATAAAGATGCTGTAGCACATCACAGCTTGTTCTCTTGTGTAATGATCTTATGAGACTGATAATATCCCTGCTTTCTAAAGATGCTGTAGCACATCACAGCTTGTTCTCTTGTGTAATGATCTTATGGGAGTGATAATAGCCCTGCTTTATAAAGATACTGTAGCACATCACAGCTTGTTCTCTTGTGTAATGATCTTATGAGAGTGATAATATCCCTGCTTTATAAAGATACTGTAGCACATCACAGCTTGTTCTCTTGTGTAATGATCTTATGAGAGTGATAATATCCCTGCTTTCTAAAGATGCTGTAGCACATCACAGCTTGTTCTTTCTCTTGTGTAATGATCTTATGAGAGTGATAATAGCCCTGCTTTCTAAAGATACTGTAGCACATCACAGCTTGTTCTCTTGTGTAATGATCTTATGAGAGTGATAATATCCCTGCTTTCTAAAGATGCTGTAGCACATCACAGCTTGTTCTTTCTCTTGTGTAATGATCTTATGAGAGTGATAATAGCCCTGCTTTCTAAAGATGCTGTAGCACATCACAGCTTGTTCTTTCTCTTGTGTAATGATCTTATGAGAGTGATAATAGCCCTGCTTTATAAAGATGCTGTAGCACATCACAGCTTGTTCTCTTGTGTAATGATCTTATGAGAGTGATAATAGCCCTGCTTTCTAAAGATGCTGTAGCACATCACAGCTTGTTCTCTTGTGTAATGATCTTATGAGAGTGATAATAGCCCTGCTTTCTAAAGATACTGTAGCACATCACAGCTTGTTCTCTTGTGTAATGATCTTATGAGAGTGATAATAGCCCTGCTTTCTAAAGATGCTGTAGCACATCACAGCTTGTTCTCTTGTGTAATGATCTTATGAGAGTGATAATAGCCCTGCTTTATAAAGATACTGTAGCACATCACAGCTTGTTCTTTCTCTTGTGTAATGATCTTATGGGAGTGATAATAGCCCTGCTTTATAAAGATGCTGTAGCACATCACAGCTTGTTCTCTTGTGTAATGATCTTATGAGAGTGATAATATCCCTGCTTTCTAAAGATGCTGTAGCACATCACAGCTTGTTATCTTGTGTAATGATCTTATGAGAGTGATAATATCCCTGCTTTATAAAGATAGTGTAGCACATCACAGCTTGTTCTTTCTCTTGTGTAATGATCTTATGAGAGTGATAATAGCCCTGCTTTATAAAGATGCTGTAGCACATCACAGCTTGTTCTTTCTCTTGTGTAATGATCTTATGAGAGTGATAATATCCCTGCTTTCTAAAGATGCTGTAGCACATCACAGCTTGTTCTTTCTCTTGTGTAATGATCTTATGAGAGTGATAATATCCCTGCTTTCTAAAGATGCTGTAGCACATCACAGCTTGTTCTTTCTCTTGTGTAATGATCTTATGGGAGTGATAATAGCCCTGCTTTCTAAAGATGCTGTAGCACATCACAGCTTGTTCTTTCTCTTGTGTAATGATCTTATGAGAGTGATAATAGCCCTGCTTTATAAAGATGCTGTAGCACATCACAGCTTGTTCTCTTGTGTAATGATCTTATGAGAGTGATAATAGCCCTGCTTTATAAAGATGCTGTAGCACATCACAGCTTGTTCTTTCTCTTGTGTAATGATCTTATGAGAGTGATAATAGCCCTGCTTTATAAAGATGCTGTAGCACATCACAGCTTGTTCTTTCTCTTGTGTAATGATCTTATGAGAGTGATAATAGCCCTGCTTTATAAAGATGCTGTAGCACATCACAGCTTGTTCTCTTGTGTAATGATCTTATGAGAGTGATAATATCCCTGCTTTATAAAGATGCTGTAGCACATCACAGCTTGTTCTCTTGTGTAATGATCTTATGAGAGTGATAATAGCCCTGCTTTCTAAAGATGCTGTAGCACATCACAGCTTGTTCTCTTGTGTAATGATCTTATGAGAGTGATAATAGCCCTGCTTTCTAAAGATGCTGTAGCACATCACAGCTTGTTCTTTCTCTTGTGTAATGATCTTATGAGAGTGATAATATCCCTGCTTTATAAAGATGCTGTAGCACATCACAGCTTGTTCTCTTGTGTAGTGATCTTATGAGAGTGATAATATCCCTGCTTTCTAAAGATGCTTTAGCACATCACAGCTTGTTCTTTCTCTTGTGTAATGATCTTATGAGAGTGATAATAGCCCTGCTTTATAAAGATGCTGTAGCACATCACAGCTTGTTCTTTCTCTTGTGTAATGATCTTATGAGAGTGATAATAGCCCTGCTTTATAAAGATGCTGTAGCACATCACAGCTTGTTCTCTTGTGTAATGATCTTATGAGAGTGATAATAGCCCTGCTTTATAAAGATGCTGTAGCACATCACAGCTTGTTCTCTTGTGTAATGATCTTATGAGAGTGATAATAGCCCTGCTTTATAAAGATGCTGTAGCACATCACAGCTTGTTCTCTTGTGTAATGATCTTATGAGAGTGATAATAGCCCTGCTTTATAAAGATGCTGTAGCACATCACAGCTTGTTCTTTCTCTTGTGTAATGATCTTATGAGAGTGATAATATCCCTGCTTTCTAAAGATGCTGTAGCACATCACAGCTTGTTCTCTTGTGTAATGATCTTATGAGAGTGATAATATCCCTGCTTTCTAAAGATGCTGTAGCACATCACAGCTTGTTCTCTTGTGTAATGATCTTATGAGAGTGATAATATCCCTGCTTTATAAAGATGCTGTAGCACATCACAGCTTGTTCTTTCTCTTGTGTAATGATCTTATGAGAGTGATAATAGCCCTGCTTTATAAAGATGCTGTAGCACATCACAGCTTGTTCTCTTGTGTAATGATCTTATGAGAGTGATAATAGCCCTGCTTTCTAAAGATGCTGTAGCACATCACAGCTTGTTCTTTCTCTTGTGTAATGATCTTATGAGAGTGATAATATCCCTGCTTTATAAAGATGCTGTAGCACATCACAGCTTGTTCTCTTGTGTAATGATCTTATGAGAGTGATAATAGCCCTGCTTTCTAAAGATGCTGTAGCACATCACAGCTTGTTCTCTTGTGTAATGATCTTATGAGAGTGATAATATCCCTGCTTTCTAAAGATGCTGTAGCACATCACAGCTTGTTCTCTTGTGTAATGATCTTATGAGAGTGATAATAGCCCTGCTTTATAAAGATGCTGTAGCACATCACAGCTTGTTCTCTTGTGTAATGATCTTATGAGAGTGATAATAGCCCTGCTTTCTAAAGATGCTGTAGCACATCACAGCTTGTTCTCTTGTGTAATGATCTTATGAGAGTGATAATAGCCCTGCTTTCTAAAGATGCTGTAGCACATCACAGCTTGTTCTCTTGTGTAATGATCTTATGAGAGTGATAATATCCCTGCTTTATAAAGATGCTGTAGCACATCACAGCTTGTTCTTTCTCTTGTGTAATGATCTTATGAGAGTGATAATAGCCCTGCTTTATAAAGACGCTGTAGCACATTACAGCTTGTTCTTTCTCTCGTGTAATGATCTTATGAGAGTGATAATAGCCCTGCTTTATAAAGATGCTGTAGCACATCACAGCTTGTTCTTTCTCTTGTGTAATGATCTTATGGGAGTTATAATAGCCCTGCTTTATAAAGATGCTGTAGCACATCACAGCTTGTTCTTTCTCTTGTGTAATGATCTTATGAGAGTGATAATAGCCCTGCTTTATAAAGATGCTGTAGCACATCACAGCTTGTTCTCTTGTGTAATGATCTTATGAGAGTGATAATAGCCCTGCTTTCTAAAGATGCTGTAGCACATCACAGCTTGTTCTTTTTCTCGTGTAAAGAAAGTGCAGGGCAAATAGCCCGGAGCGTAGCTAAGGGTTAAGGCCTGGAGGAGTGAGTGCTGCTGTGTGTGTGTATTAGTTACAATGTTGCATTATGTTGGGAGGGGTCTACTAACCTTATAAGAAGGATGTACAGGGATTCTACTTCCTCTTTGTTCCTGTGGACTCCCAGAAGATTTTTCAGCTTAGCAGTTTGCAGCATTTTCCAATGGAAGGCGAATCTGGAGAATGGGAAGAAATGGAGTTAGAGGACGTGGAGTGGGTCGCACCATCCCCATCTGGAACTGTCAGGGTGGGTCTGGGCCATGGGTCTGGGCTGTGTCTGCCTGTTTCTCCCTTAGGGGCGGTGTAGCCCATTGTTGTTCCCTTCTCCTGCACGGGAGAATTTAGAGGGGGATGGTGGCCCCGGTATAGCTTATCAGTCGGGTGAGTCAGAATGTAGGCCCTCAGGGGAGATTGGTCCTGAGGGGCGAGTAGGAGCGCTCGGCGGTTCGGTTTTAGGGCCTAGGGGGTCCCAGGGGAGCTCCGGGTTCGGCTCCGGGGGTCCCGGTTCTATAGCCGGGGGTTCCAGTGTCGGCCTTAGGCAGGGGCCTGTAGTGGCAAGGCCCAGCGAGGCCTTAGGAAGTGCGGGCACCTCGGGGGAGAGTGTCGTTGGCGCGGGTAGGGGGAGCAGTGCGGCCTCACCTGCGGCAGTGGTCCTCTCCGGGGAATCGGTGGCGGCGGCGGTGGCTCTCCTCCAGTCCTTGGCGTCGGTCCTCGCGGGTGCGTCGTCGGGTCCGGCGGTACTTCAGGCCCCGGCTTTGGCCTACGGTGATGTACAGGCCTCTGGTTCGTCGTCCCTCGTGGCATCTAAAATGGCCGCCGCGTCGACTTCCGGCGGCGTTGCGTGCTCCCGCGTCACTTCCGGTGACGTAATTTCCGCTCGCGGCAGTTGCAATCTGGACAGCGAGCAGAGCGGATCGTTCCCCCCGGGCTCCGAAGGTAAGAAG